>NW_023416368.1:3545000-3565000 GCF_014108235.1 Myotis myotis | reverse complement strand
CCGCAGGCTCTCAGGACCCAGAACCAATTCAGCCCCTTCCTCACTCCTGCAGAACAGGAGCCAGAACGATCAACCCTTCTCCACCGTGACCCCCCAAACACCTTCTCTGTCACAGTACATCATACACGAGGACGCTCTTTGGAGCCAGGGTTCACACCACCCAGGGAAGAGCTTCTGAAAGGGAAGCAGCAGGGCCCAGTGTCACCCTCCCAACCTCTTGGGAGCAGGCAGTGTGGAAGCACTCGAATCTGGGATCCACGTGCGGTCTCACTCCTCTCAGCTGATGGTGTCATCTTGCCTGACCCACCCCGACCTCCCCGCAGGGCGCCCTCACCCCAGGCTGCAGGGCTGCTGGCCACGGCTGACGAGAAGACCCGGTCACCTGCGGGAGGCGAGCGTGGGGCCAGGCCAGGCGAGAAGGCCCCACAGGAGGCTGAAGCAAAACTCAGAGAACCAGGAAGCCCCAACTCCCGGCTTCACAGGGTGAGCAGCTGACCACGGCTCAGGGCACAGCTAAGGGATGATGGTGCAGCGAGCAGCAGCCCCTCTTCCTACTCTATGCAGCCACCGAGGGTGTAATCTGCAAGTGCCCATGTGCTTCACAAAGGCGAGATTATCTAATAGAGAAGTAGCTCCTGCCCTTGCAGGTGGGCAGGCTTGCTGACTTAATAAGTCTGCGTGTTGGTACTGCCGTGAGCTTGGTAACGACAGGCAGGTTTAATTAGAGCTGGAGGGCCAAGAGGCAGGGGAGGGGGCCCATCCTACCAGAGGGGGTGCCTTCCGTTTATACCACACAGCTGGGAAGTCCAGAAGAAACTTAGTTACAACCAAGGAAGGCATTAAAGGGCCTGGCCCACACATCAGAGGCTGCAGGTGGCAGACAAGGCTAAGCAGCCCTGGGGCCAAGGAGAGAAGGGACAGGCGGGCTGCTGCCTGCACGGTGAGGAGTCAGGTGGTTCTGGCACCTGCCAGGTGGGCTCAGGGATGACTGACAGCAGCCTCGGAGCCTATCTCAGCAAACCACCTGGGAACAGAGTCAGCAGGTGGGGGTCCGGGAGCAGCCACTCCCTCACCCAGCTGGCCTGTCTGTACATGGGCAAGAGCGCCCCGGGCTGGCCCCTCTCTGCCTGCCCTCCCTTGCTCTGAGCCAAGGGGTGGGGGGTCTGGAGGGAGGGGAGGCAGCGGGCGGGCGACAGAGACGGGAGGCAGCACTGGCACCCACCTCGCTCCAGCTCGCTCACCCTCTGCAGCAGCGCGTTCAGGGCGCTCTCGGTCTTCTGCCGGTGAGCCGAGGTCTCGTTGTGCAGCAGGGACTTCTCGTCCTCCAGCTCCGCGACCTTGCGCAGCAGCTGCCTCTCCAGCTCCCCCAGCCGCCGCTGGAGCACCTCTCGGAAGTCGCCGGGCAACGCGGCGGTAGACACGTTCCCTCGGAGCTGGTGCTGGGGGGGGGGGGGGGGGGGGCGGGGGAGGGACAAGCATTAAAGGCCAGTCAGAAAGAAACGGTGACATGCGGCTCTGACGCCCCGCCACAGGGGGAGCTGCTTCCAAAAACGGGAGCATCACCCCAGTGGAGCTGATGACACAAAGGGGAGCGGTCACAGATGCTTTTTTTTTTTTTTTTTTTTGTATGGCAAGGATTTCAAAGTCAGACAATTACTTTGCAGCAGTATCTGAAACTTAGGAATCTCATTTTTCCCCTCTCAAAAAAATCGGTTTTGGCACCTCTAACTAGAAAGACAAAATGTTAACCAACATCTATCATTTTCCAGCAAAACCCCAAACACAGCCAGGGTCTTTTTTTTTTTTTTTTTTTAAGGAGTTCATCAAACGGTACTCAACGCGGATGCACTTTCATCTAGAAATGGAAACAGCCCCCAGTGTGGCCCAAATGCTGCGCGTGGAGACATCACTGGAAACGGAGATCTAAAACACGACTACCCTGAATTCCAGGAACCCGGGCTTCTGATGCTGCTTCTACCTCCTCCTCCCTATTCCTGTCACTCCCTTAGCACCATGCGAGCTCTGAGGCAGCCTGCCGCTGCCCAGCCGCCAGTCCCAGCCAAACTGTGTGTCCCTCTCTCCAAGCGCTCCAAATTGCAGAATGCAGTGACTAGGACCTGCCTCCCGGGGTGGTGGCAAGAGGTAAAATTAGTTACTATGTCTACACGTCTTTAGGGCTCCGAAAAGGTTAGCTGTTGTTCATCATAATGAATTAAGGGATAGACAGATGCTGGAAATACCGTCTGTAACCATCATGCCCCAGGTAATCCTCAACTAATGTTGCAATAATCACCGCTTGTCATTGAAACCCAGCTTTGCTAAGAAGGATTTTGGTAAACATGTTGCACAGAAACGTCCACACTTCGTAGCAGAGATGGAAATGAAATGAAGGTTTCTCTCTCAAAGTTCCAAACTGCATCTGCCTTCCGAGAGAGGCTGGGAGAAGGTCCTTTCCCACAAAGCGCGCGGGAAGGGCACCTTAGGACCTCGCGGTCCTCCGCCAGATGCCTCTGAAGTTAACCCGGCTTCCTCCAAGGTGAGTCCCGGTGCGGGGTGCGGCCGTGACCCTCCAGCCTGCGCTGCGCTCGCGTCCCGCCGAGGCCCCCCAGGTCCCTCCCGCTCCGGACCACCCCGACCTGATTTAATAACGGACATGCGGGAGGCCAGGGGCCGCTGACCTCACGCAGCAACCTCAGGTCACCCCGCAACAGCCTCCGGGAGCGCGTGGGGACCCGGGGGACTCGGGGACTTGCAAGAAGAGAGCAGGCCGTCCGGGTCGGCCAGCCCGAACCTCGTGAAGTGAGTGGCCGCCCAGTGAGCAGTCCCGGCGCGCGGGGGACTTACAGGGTGGAGGGCGCGAGCCACGCAAGTAGGATCTAGACCTCCCACCCCCAAAACCCAGCTCATTCCGTTCCCGCGTGGCCTCGCGGGCAGGACCGCGCGCCCCACCTCTGCCCGGCCGTCCCCCGCCCGTAGGACCCCGGCGCCCCGCTACCTCGAGGCTCTCCAGACGGTCCTTGAGGGTCTGCAGCGAGCGGCTGAGCTGCTCCACCAGGTGCCCGGGGTCCCGCGGCAGGTCGCCCATGGTGTCCTTGCCCGTGGCCGCGCGGCCCGGCGCCTTGGCGCCCGCCAGCCCCTCGCAGCGCGCCAGCTTGGCCGTGAGCTCGCGGATGGCCTCGCGCTGCGCGCCCAGCGTCTCCTTCTGCTGCACGACGGTCTCGCGCAGCTGCAGCACCGCCGCGCGCAGCTCCTCCTCGGGGCTCAGCGCGCCGCCCGGCGCGGGCATGGCGGGCAGCGGGCAGCCGGCGCGCGCCGCCTCCGGGGGCAGCGCGGTGCACACGAAGCGGCTGCCGGGCGCCGGGACGTCCTGCGCCGCGGCGGCCACGGCGAGCGCCACCCCGGCCGCCAGCAGCGCCAGCATCGCGCCGTCGCCGCGCTCACTCCGGCATCCGCGGGCCGGCGCCGTCGGGGCGCGCGGCTGGGGCGCCTTCTGGGCGGGCGGAGGCCGGGCGCGGCGCCCGAGGGGAGCGGGGCCCGAGGGGAGCGCAGCCGGAGTCCGCGGAACGGCCGCCGCACACGGCGCTCTGGCTGGGCCGGCCCGCGCGCCCTTTCTTAAGCTGGGGGGTGGCGGCGCGTGGGGCGCGGCGCCGCGAGCTCTGATTGGCCCAGACGGGCGCGCATCACGCGAGAGGCGGGGCAGGGGTGCCTTCTCACCGCGGGCCGGCACGGGGGCGCGAGCTCCAGAAGCCCCCCAGAAAGAAAGGGCTGAAATTTAAAAAATCCCCGGGGTGCCTTTAGGAGCCTTGGCCGGCGAGTCCAGGTGCCCCTCGGACCCACCCGAGGAGGCCGACGGCGCTCCCAAAAGAGAAGCTGGGAGCCCCCTGGTGCCCCAGCGCCCCAGGGGAGGTTGCTGGGCGTCTGGCGCGGAGGGAGGACTCGCTTAGCGGTCGCCGCAGCCCCGAAGTGGGGGTCGCTGACGCCCACTTCACAAGGGAGAAAGGTGAGACGTCCCAGGAGGGTCCTGAACCCAGGGCTGTGGTCTCGAGGCACCCATGGCTGGCGTGAGCTGCTGCCACTTGACCCTGAAGGCGGGAAGGAGACGCACGCGGCTCCCCAGGACACACACACACCTCCGCATCCGTGTCCCTGTCCCGCCTGGGGAAGATCCTCAGGTCCGCGGGGACGGACACAGGCTGCAGGTGCTGACTGCTGGAGCGGACGCCCCCACACAGTGCGTGCAACAGGCGTGGAGTGGGGCCAGGGTCAAGGCCACGCGCAGAGCTCTCCACAGCCCACCAGATGGGGACCTTATTCAGCAAGACCTGGGCGGGATGGGGTTCATTCCACCGCAGTCATCGTAATGGTGCCACAGAGTAAAGCCGTGCCCCACCCAGGTACTAGTATATGGGGTGCGCACATGTCCAGTTTCTCAGTTTGAGACCCCTGTGCTCCGATTCTTGGAGAGAACAGATATGGGCAGAAACCCCAAAGGCAGGAGCACATTTGTTTCAAAATCTTGTCTGTGGTTTACAAACAAGTTCCAGGAGATTTTCAATGCACAGCCGCAGACTGAGCTGGTTTCCTGCACGTTACAAATGGAAATCCTTATTTTTTCCTCTATGTTTTTTAAGAAATCCAGTTGCAAGGCCATTCATCACATTATCCGCTATACCAGAAACAAATGCATTTGTCACTTGTGCACAGAAGCGGAGGTTGATTCTGTATCAAACTGTATCAAAACAAATGAAATCATGATGATGATATAAAATAGACTGCAGTGATTAATCTCCAGAAACCCAATTCTGATCTGCTTTGCACTTCAAACAATAGCTTCTGTTATGTAAAGAGCTGTTGGATATTCAAGGACAATGTTGCTAAATTATAAGAAAAGGTCTGTTCATGAAAATCTCTTCATGGATGAAATGAGAGACAGGAAGTCTGGTCTACACAACGCCCGAAGCAGAGGACAATGAACTCGGCGATTGCTCAGGTAAGAGCATTCATTAATAGAAAAGGTGTAGGGTGGGCTTGGGGAGGGGGTATTGGACTAATGTCTCTTTTGGCCTGCATCACCAGAACAGGTATCAGCTTCACATTGTCAGTTTGACCTTGGATAGATTCATGCCTCCTGCACCTTTCTGACCCCAACCCCTTGGGAACTCCAGAAGTTTAAAGGAGCTCACATTATACACAAATTGCAATTATGAAGCTGATGAGGTTGCAAAGCCCTTTATAAAATGCTACATTTTAGATGATTCCATAAGGCCCCAAATCCAGACAGGTTCAGAATTATCCAGATAAGGATTTCACTTTCAATTTTCAACGCATTGGGTTGATTTTTATTTATTTTTTTTTAGGCCACGGTGGATCTTAATTGCAAGTGACAATAGAGTGCTATAGCTCCATATATCCTTTCTTGACACAGACCGAAGCATTTATATTTGCAACTACTTGAAATACAGCCTGGTTCCTTTAATAATTAAATAAAATCAAGTGTTTCCAGAATTCTAATTTCCTCCTGCACAAAGAGAGCACAAGACAAAAATAACAAAGCATATATCCCCAAATAATTACTCTTACATTTCCCAAAAGAGATGGCTATGGGAGACCTAATCAGGGACATTGCCAAAGCCCAGACGGAAAGATGGAGGCCTTTAGGTGTTATTTTGTTTGAACGCAGTATAAGTAGAGGGCTTAGGTACAAGAGTAGATGCTATTTGGGGTTTTATTTTGTCTTCCTGATGGGAAGTCAGCTGGCTTAGGAACAAGGGACTGAGGCCTAATAACAACACTGTCACTGGCTAAGTGGTTTAGGGCAAGTCAGGTACCCTCTATGGACGTCCGTTTGCTCGTGTAGAAGATTTGGGGATTAGACTGGGCTCTCCAAAGACACCCCCCCCCCGGCCCCCGCCCCCGCCCCGGCTCTGCTCAAGAGCTGGCAGTTTGAGCAAGAATCACTGTTCAGGGAGATGAAGATTCCAGGACTTGGTTCTTCCTGCTTGTGTTAGGAACCACCTGTGTCCAGGGCGAGCCTGGGAAGGCAGGCAGGGTGTGTGTGTATACAGCAGGCAAGTGTCCACATCCGGGGATGCTGTGACTGTGATTGAAACCTGCTCTCCACAACAGGAAAGCTCACCCTTGATCTACTCACAGCACAGCAACCTGTCTGCCTGAAGGATCCCGCATGTCTGACTCAGCTCCCCGCGAGGGTGGCGATGAGTGGCAGAGACCGGGGCCCACAGGTTTCCCTCTGCTTGAAAAGTCGTGCGGCTCTGCACCAGTGAATCAGCGCCACCTCATCTCTTAGTGCAACTGACGCAGCAGCCTAGTAACCACCCACTCATTCCCTTTGTCTCCGGGCTCCCAGGTCAGCTGAGAGCCCCGTGTGGACTCGCACCGTGTCCTGGGAACCCTGATGAGCTCATTCTGCCTCCGTTTGATTGCCCCATCTGGTTGGTTCCCTTGTTCTTCTCACATGCATTTTTCATCTCGGTCTTCTGGGAGATGTGCTAATTTCCACCATGGTGTCAGAGGACCCCATCTTCCACTTTCTCACATCTCCTCCTCTGTCTCAGTGCCGCTTGGGAAGTCAAGAATGCGGTGTGAGCTCCAGAACAGCCGCCAAGGACAGCCCCCTGCAAATGGAATCCGGGAGCTGTCTTCGGTGCTGAGTTTCCATTGGGCGGACTACAAGTGTGTGGGGTGGAGGTTTGTTTTTGTGTGTGGTTTTTTTTTGTAGGTGGCGGGGTGGGATTCAGCGCAAATACAAAACGAAATGTAGAGGCTCCAGAGAATTGTAACTAAAACTCTCTTATGCCTAAAATGCGAAGGCCCTTTCAGGAGTGGATTTTTTTTTCCCCCACTAGACTGAACTCCACTGGTAGAGTAGAAAGTGCTTGAGCTTTAGAATCAAGCAGCTCTAGTTTCAACCCCAGTTTTATAACTTGCCATTTGACCTTGAGAGGCTGGCTTGACCTCTCTGCGCTTCAGTTTTCTTGCCTCTAACATCAGAGCTAAGTTTACTATGAAGCATTATTGTCAAGCTGCCGTGAGAATGAATGTGACATGTCTGGCATACAGCAGGTGCACAATAGATGTTAATTGTCCCTTTTTCTTCCCTGAGTTCAGAGCTAAATTATATAAATTCTTTTTTAAGAAAGTTAAACATTTTCCTTTATTTTCTACAAAATCAATTTGAAATTAAAGCATGAATTCTTGAAAAAGAACAGGCTAACCTCTTTGGAGGAGAGACAAGGAATGAGAATTTCAGGAAAACTTACTGGTGTTTCAGCAAAAGGAAGTTATCCTACTTTGTGTGTGTGTGTGTGGCGGGGGGGGGTTTAAAAGATAAAATTATTGTGTTTTTTAAACTTTAATTATAGGGTTCAGTTCAACTATTTCACATCTACACTCACTTAGCAGGTATCACTAGACTGTGTGCCCAGATCCAACTGAAAGATTTGTGGTCCTTACACATTTCAGTGATTCTGAGTTTGTGTTGCTATGGGATTCCAACCAATAGAAGACCCCCCCCAAATAAAGCAAATGTCCTCTCTTCAGCGCATCTGGGCTCTTCCTGGTGACCATATTTCAGGCTTAATTTTGGGAGCATGAGACACTGAGTTTCAGGAAGGGTTCCTGTATGTGTATGACCACATGTGGCTATAAAGATATGATTTGGGGGATTGAGTGTTAATGTTACCCAACTGTTTTTAACAAACAAAAAAGGCTTTTGGTGGCCTCCTCTGATTTCAAGCAATAGAACAAGTTGCTGGAGAGATCAGGTGTAATATGTTAGTTGTGTTCTTAAAAGAAGAGCATAGTAACTTGGCATGGGAGGAAGCTGTAGGAAAGGACCTCACCAACTTGGTTTGCTTGGAGAAAATACTCCGTCTCAATTTCTCTATATTAGGAAACTCTGAAAAACTGCCTCTCTTTCACATAAGTTACAAGTAGTGGATTTGGCCTGCATCTAATAAAAATGTGTAGCTTAAGCCCAGTCAGTGTGGCTCAGTGGTTGAGTGTTGACCCATGAACCAAGAGGTCCTTAGTTCGATTCCCAGTCAAGGGTTGTGGGCTCGATCCCCTGTGGGGGATGTGAAGGAGGCAGCCGATCGACATGTCTCTCTCATCGATGTTTATATCTCTCTATCCCTCTCCTTGCCTCTCTCTAAAATCAATAAAACATTTTTAAAGTTATTAGCTTAATAGTTCTGTATAGTTCAGGCACACAGATAGCTTGCTTGAATCTTTAGAAGTGAGAAGTTATACATATATGCATAATCCATGGACACAGACAATAGGGTTGTGAAGGCCTGGGGCGGGGGGGGGGTGGGGTGGGGGCGGGGAGGCAGGTTAGAAGAGGTCAATGTGGGAAACAGGAGATCTATGTAATACTTTTAACAATAAAGATTGAAATATATATACGCCCATCTATATATATAAAAACCTAAGCGACTGAACAACCAGTTGACTGGTCGCTATGATGCACACTGACCATCGGGGGCTGACACTCAACACAGGAGCTGTCCCCTGGTGATCAGTGCACTCCCACAGAAGGAGCGCTGCTTAGCTGACCTACTGGTGCCAGACGCCATGCATGAGCCTCTCCCACCTCCACTGCAGCGGCAGGCTCAGAGGGGCTGGGATGAGCAGGAGCAGTGCTGGCCCAGGCTCAGGCTCCTCCCTGGCCTGCGGGGATCGGGCCAAGGGGTCCTGGATTTCGAGAGGGCTCAGGCCAGGCTGAGGTACCCCACCCGTGCATGAATCCATGCACCAGGCCTCTAATATATATATATGAGAGAGAGAGAGAAGAGAGAGAGAGAGATTTTATAGAATTTAGGAGATAGTTTCAGAAAGGCTAAAAGGTCATCTGGTTACTTAACAACAGGGCCAGGCTGGACTGAGGTTCTCTAGTTCCCTGTCAAGGGCTCTTGCTGTCTCTGTACCACTCCCTAACTTACTCATTATACCCTTTTCAATGCGTGGCTTACTCAAAAACAGCTTTCTTAAAAACCAGTAGTTTTCCACACCAAACCCAATGATCATTTTTCTACAGTTCTCCTGGAACATTGTTGGCTAAGTCCCTTTTATTACTAAAACTTTCCATTGTTGGTTTCTATGGCATTGTATTCTTTTGGTTTTCCTTCTTGCTTTCTGAGCATTTTCTCTTTCTTTCTTTCATATTCTCTCTCTCTCTCTCTCTCTCTCTCTCTCTCTCTCTCTCTCTCTCTCTCTCTCTTCCTCCCTCCCTCCCTCCCTCCCTCTCTCTCTCTCTTACCTACCTTCTCAATACATGTGTCCAAAGTTGAGTTGTCATCGCTCTCTCCTTTCTACATGAGCAGAAATCTCTACATGAGCAGTTCATACTCTTAGCTATGATTTCTATGTTAGTGTCTCTACCGCTCATCTGCACAGAGCTCCGAGCTGCATGAGAGATATCTCAAGGATATACTACCAGCACCTCTAACTCAATGTGTCCTCAACTAAATTCGTTGTTCTCTTCCCCATCTCCTCTTTCCTTCCTCCTGCAGTCCCTATTCCTGATGTATTAATGCTTTCCAAGTCATCCAAATTGAAAATTTTGTAGTTACTGTGTCTCCTCTCCAACCCCTCAAATCCATTCCAATTCTAGTGAGTTTCTAAGTTCTAGTTATACTTTTACAATATGTCAACTCTACATTCACTGCTACAACCTCATGACTACTGTTCTAAACTATACGATCGCCTCCTAACTGAATTCTCCAACTCTGCCATCTGCATTTCAGCTACTTCAGCGTTCTATTGCCAGGCCTGTTTTCCTGAAGCACAACTCTAAAGCCTTTAACTCCTCTGCTCAGAAACCTTCAGTGTTTCTCTGTGCAAATTTGTAGACGCCTTAGTCTCCATCATCTGCCCCCCAACTTCCTATTCAACCCTGTTTTCTACTCTATTCCTCGATCTACCCTTCACTCCAACCACAGTAAACTATTTGATGCTTTTCATACGTAACCCGCACTTCCCATCCCTCAGATTTGGAGGTGAGGTTGTTTCCTACATCTGGAATGACCTTTCCACCAGTTCTAGAACCACAAGCTCATCCATGCTTTACAGTTCTACACACCTGTTGCCTTTCCCACAAAGTTCACCCTGATTTTGCTCAACCTGAAGTGATACTATAAAGGACAGTAGCTTATCTTTGCATTCTTTAAACAATCTTTTAAAATATATATCTTTATTGATTTCAGAGAGGAAGGGAGAGGGAGAGAGATATAGAAATATCAATGATGAGAAAGAATCATTGACTGGCTGCCTCCTGCACACCCCCTACCGGTGACTGAGCCTGCAACCCAGGCATGTGCCCTGACAGGGAATCCAGCCCTGACCTCCTGGTTCATAGGTCGACGCTCAACCACTGAGCCACTGGCTCTTTGCATTCTTTACCTCTGACTACTCTCAGCCTGGATTACAATGTTCTTCTGCACTGGACAGCGAGTTTCTTAAGGGCAATGTCTAGGTCTGATGTACTTTCTCCTTTCAGGAATTCCTGTTGGATGTCTTTGTGCATCATTGTGATAGTGCTGTGGGAGAGAAACAGAGGTTTTTGCTCAGTAGAGAATCTGTCCTGTAGTTTTGCAGGAAGAAAGTCACTGTATTAAAATGGCAGAGGACATGTTCAAGGAGAAGCTGGGAATTGAATTAGCTTTTGAAAGGGATAATGGAGGGCACGATAGATAGAAAGCGTTGGGTCCCTTAAGGAGCAGGCAAGAGAAGAGAAGGCTGAAGCTGTTGGAGAAAAACTGAATAGGTGGTTAGTAATCTCTGACTTTGAGCCCTCTGTTCCAGATCCGTTCACTGTTTCCAAGGATACCTTACGATACAGTTCTCTCACTTCCTGCCGATATCAGCCACCCGGCATCCATAAGGAAAGACAGGGATATTACTTTGGCCAGGTGACCAACTAGCTACTTGCAAGAATGAACAAAGGATGAGTAGTAACAATGCCATTGAGTCAAGGAACGAGGGAATTTGTGTTGGAAATGTCTCTATAGTCCAGTCTTTCTGAAATTCCCCCTCTGGATACCTGGAAATGTCACAGAAATGGTGGAGGGGCGTTCACATGATTTTTCTGCTGCCTCTGTAACGCGGCTCGGTGGGGGATCAGGTGAAATTGTAAAGAATAACCTCTCGCCCAGCCCTATCCAAGGTGCTGAGCCCGAAGAGCAATTGAAATTAGGGGGTCAGAGCCAAGACAAGTGCTCCGGTGACATTTATTCTCTCAGCACATTAGGTTCAGTGCAGCCTGGAGCTTGGAGCTGAAAAATTCCTATTTGCTCTTTGATCTCATCTGGATTACTCGTTCCCCCTGGAATCTTGATGACCGTGCTGCCTGCCGCCGCCTTTCTTTAGCTGAATGAAAGGTGCAAAGAGACGGCCTGTTGTAGAGGGCTAAGCAGAGAGGACGCGCACCAGGAGAGCCCGCTCCTCTGTGCACAGGGGTCCCGCTGCCGCCTCCACCCCGCCCTGAGCCTCAGGGAGGGAGTGAAACCCCTCACGGCCATGGCTGCCTTTGTCAGCGGTGGCAGCTGGTTCCATCCCGACTCTTTCCTCGTTTGCTCTGTGATTCAGCCCATTCTGGGTGGCAGGGGGTAGAGGACACGTCCCTTAACTATAAGCAGCCTAAGTAAATACATTCTCCAACCCAGAGGTTCTCTCCTCTTCAACCGGAGCCAGCCAAGCAGTCTGTCTTTCACTGCCCAACGCCAAAGAATCCCAGCTGGGGTTCACTAGAACATATGTTAAAACCCTTAGGACGGAGGAAAAATCTGTGTGGAAAGAGACACTTGTACTGTGATCGGTTTTTAAGTCCAGCTTCCTGAAAACCACACAAGGTAGTAAAGGGATTATGAGAACAAAGGCATAATGCTGTATTGCCGCCCGGAGTCTCCGGGTTTGACAGAGAAGGGCAACTCGGTGCCAGAACACACACACACACACACACACACACTCACACACACACACACACACACACACACACACACACACACACACACACACACTCACACACACACACTCACACACACTCACACACACGCACGCGCACACACACGCACACACACACACGCACACACGCGCGCACACACACACGCACGCACACACTCACACACACACCCTCACACGCACGCACACACTCACACACACACCCTCACACGCACGCACTCACACACACACTCACACACACGCACACTCACACACACACACGCACACACACACGCACGCACACACACACACACACACACACACACGCCCTTTCATGGCATCTGAAAGCAAAAAGAATCTGAGTCCGTGTGTGGTATTTTAGGTCAAAGCTCAGACTTCACCCTTTTTTTAATTGTGCCTCATATTTTTCTTTGCCACGTTGGCCCTGAAAAGAATTCTCTCAACTTCCAAACCCTGTAACAAACATAAATATGCATGAAGTATGCCTCTTGAAATGGCAGCTAATGTTTTGATGTTTAGTCTTTACTCTTAAACAAATAAGCAGATCACGAGTTCTGGTATGAATACCACCGAGGCCGGGGAATATAACGGATGAGTGTTTGCTGGGGGCTAGGGCAGGGGTGGGGAGAGGGGCGGAGAGATCGCTGTTTCCTTTACAATTGAAATCAATACAAACCCTCAAATTGTGACGTAAGTGCAAGTCTTGATGTTTCGCCTCCTGAGGAAGGCTGTGCTTAAAAAGTAAACTGGCCAGGTAAAATCTCGCTGGTCAGGATAAAGATTTGTTTTTGTTTCTTTCTGTGTCTTAAGTATAGAGCCTGGCGCACTGTGAGTGCCCGATGAGTATTTGCGGTGAAGGTGTGCTGCTGTGGAGAGGGTGTGTGCGCCACAAAATCCCGTTCCTGTGAGTGGGTGGCATGTTGGAGTGGAGTAGCCGGCTCCTAACGTCTTGACCGGAAGGTTACTCGTTCGCCTAATTTTCCAAAAACGACAGTCAAGGCCAGTATATTGCAGTTGTAATTATACCTTGGGGATGTGTAAGTCCAGGAAGAAGGACAGGAACAGCCCTCCCAATGTTGACTGCCGCTGGGGGAACTGGAGAATGGAGGCGAGACCTCGCCCAGAGGATGGGAACCTTAGACGAGCATCCTTTGAGGAGAAGGAGCCCGAAACAGAGAACAGGCCTGGAAGGGCTTTTCCGCTGGGTTAAGCCTCAGCTATTCTCGATGCATCATTGCAATGCGCACTCCTCGTGGAGCCTCAGCCACCATCCGAGCCATATACACAGACACGTACACGGACACGGCCAATGGCATCTTGGAAACACAAAGCAGAAGAAGGAGAGCGTCCGCTGACCGCCAGCATTGCTTATGTCCTGGTTGCACACAGATGTTTATCGCAAGAGCCAGAGAGTGGGAATGATCCAAATACTCATCCATAAGTAGCTGGATAAATAAATTGTGGTTAAAGACTCAGCCATAAGATGGAACGAATGATCAATATGTGGAACAGTGTGGACGAATCTCAAAAATAACGATGCTGAATGACTGGAGCCAGAGAATAAAGAGGGATGTTCGTGGCTCCATTTCTATAAAATTCTACAAAATGCAGAATTAGAGCTGATCAGCAGAGGGCCAGCGGGATCACAGATGGCCTGAAGGAAACTGTGGGGAGCAATGGATGAATTCATTGTCTTGATTGTGGCGATGGCTTCATGGGTGCATACATATATAAAACTTACCAAACTGTACACTTCCAATATGTGAGGTTTATTTCATGTCAATTACACCTCAATAAAGCTTAATTTAAAAAAGAGACCCAAGAAATCAGAAATACCAATCAGAAAGGATATATGCACCCCTATGTTCATAGCAGCACGATTTACAATAGCTAAGATTTGGAAACAGCCTAAGTGCCTGTCAGCAGATGAGTGGATTTAAAAACTGTGGTGCATCTACACAGTGGAATACTACGCTGCTGTATAAAAGAAAGAACTCTGACCATTTGCAACAGCAGGGATGGACCTGGAGAGCATTGTGCTAAGCGAAATAAGCCAGTCAGAGAAGGATAAATATCACATGATCTCACTCATTTGTGGAATATAATGAACAGCATAAACTGATGAACAAAAATAGATCCAGAGACAGAGAAACATCGATCAGATGGTCAAACCTCAGAGGGAAGGCAGGGGTAAGAGATCAACCAAAGGACTTGTATGCATGCATATAAGCATAACCCATGGACACAGACAGTATGGGGGTGAGGGCATGTGCTGGGGGGTCGGAGTGGCCGGGGAGAGGTCAATGGGGGGGAAAAGGAGACATATTGTAATACTTTCAACAATAAATAATTTAAATTAAAAAAAAAAAAGCATCTACCAGTGATCATGCGCACATGTGATGTCACCTGCATAAGTGATTGTACGCCTGAGATCATGGACATGAGGTCACACTTTTGTACAAATCTACATAATGCAAGCATGTACGATAACCGTACATACAGGTTAACCCGTGTACCTGAGAAACCATCAATGTGCATTTGAGGCAACGAATCACAGGCCATGACATTTGTAATGGCCTCGCATGGAAACATAATGTGATCGGAACAGAGAAAAGCCACGGATCAATGTTCATCCAGTGAGCGTTCATTTCCGTCCTCTCACCTGAACTCACAGACCTGGCTCCTGACATGCGTGACCTGTTTCCCACTGCGAACCACCTTGTCTTATGGCTCACGGCACCTCAATGAGGGGAACGCAATGGAGGCCTCAGCGCTGGCGGCTAACGCCTGGCTCGCACGGCTCACCCTTTGCTCTGGAACCTGGCAGATTCAGCCCGGAGGGTTTCTCTCAGAAACCAACTCCTTCCAATAAAGTTGCAAAGAAGAAAAAGCACCTCTTAGAGAAGCACACTGGGTAAAGATGTAGACACTTTTTTTAAGAAATGATTCTTTGTTTTCTGCGAGACGCCAAGGCCAGGATCTGCGTGAGTACAGATCCACAAGGAAGAGGAGATGAACAATTCTCCATAATTTACTAGGACCTTGACCGATTTCTTTCAAGGTTAAGTAAAACTGATCCTTAGAGAACGCGCCTGACATAATATAGAATAAGCCAGTTACATAAACTTGAAAAAGTAATACAAGGCTTACAACATTTAATCTTCCTCCCTCTCCCTCCCCCTTCCTTCCTCCCTCCCTCCCTCTCTCTCTCACATACACATTCCCTCTGTCTCCCTCTCTCTCCCTTCCCCCAACCCCCAACACAGTAAATCTGTAAAGGAATACCTCTGGGCCTGTCTCCACCTCTGTGAGATGAAGAGTTGCCTTGCCCCGAAGGCCCATGGGAGCGCATCCGGCTTGGAGATGCTGAGATATACCGCTCAGTTGATCACCGAGGTCCTAGCACAGCCCAAACGAGGCTATATTTTAAGACAGACTAAAAGCCTCCCTGCTAGTGTGCCATGGAAGGTGAGAAAGTTAGAGAATTGTAAAAAGCTAGTAAAGCGACCTGCGTTTTAAGATCTGAGTGGTATCAGCTGGTTTAACGGGTTTTAAAAAGGGATGGAAATCACAGCTACGTAAGTGAGCCCGCCCCTTCCTGTCTGTTAGCACCGCCTGGGATTAATGAGTCCCGGGTGTGGGGAGCAGGTGTCCGTGGTTGTGCTGCTGCTGCAGGTGTTTCCAGCGCCCTCTCGCCCTCTCGGTGCTAACTCACAGCCGGGAGGGGCACCTGCCTTCACACTGCACCAACCCTCAGGGCAGAAGCAGGCCCCGGTCAGCGTCAGGTACTTGCAGATGTGGAGCTTGCTGGCTGTGTGTAGGCCCAGCCGGAATCTGAGGCAACTTCTGGGAGTTCGGGCTATTTCTTCCCCCCAAACCCAGGCACCCCCAACCCCGGGGTGGGTCACAGAGGTCATTACACAGATCTTTAAAAAATGAGTCTGTGCAAAGCAAATACATTTTCAACATAAAAAAAATCAAAGTAATACTGTGTACTGGCGCAAACAATTCAGGGGTAAATGCATTTGAAAATAGCAGTATCCCTCCCTCTGCACCTCCATCTCTAACACAAGGCCCCCCGGGTGACAGGCGGCGTTAGCCATTGAGAGCATGCTGCTTCCACGCCATGGTCTGCGCACATGCAGATATGCGGGCTCACATGTCACGGTTTTGTTCTTCTCCCTTTCTTCCTGCCGATGCCTTAGTCACTTCATCTGCACCCCGAGAGTTCGACGGGATGGTGGATCCCATGCCCTCCGTAACCTCACTTAAATGGCAGCGGAGGGCGGGGAAGAACACGCCCCTCCAGGGTGAGGAGGCAGCCAGCCGAGGGGAAGAGAACAATGACGTCTGGGAGCTGGAAAGAAGCACACGGAAGAACTGAGACTGTTTTAGGAAACCAGGGGAATGAAACAGGCCCCCGAGAAAGACCCCCAGCCACTGCTTCCCAACACGGAGTCTCAGGCTGCGGGATTGGGGACCCGGGCACTTCCAGAAGTGGGGACGCTGGAACCTGGCTGACTGGCTGAACATCTGCACAAGAAGCTCCTGGATCCTCGGGTTCCCCTCCCTGTTCTGAAAAAGAAAGCCACGGCCAGCTCCGGCCTGTGTTGCTAAGTGGTTAGAGCATCGGCCTGTGTACCAAAGAGCCTGGGTGCGTGCAAGAGGCAACTAATCAATGTCTCTCTCTCTCTCTCTCTTCCTCTCTCTCTCTCTCTCTCTCCCCCCCTTCCACTCTCTCTAAAAATCAATGGAAAGGCCCTGACCGGTTTGGCTCACTGGATAGAGTGTCGGCCTGGGGACTGAAGGGTCCCAGGTTCGATTCCGGTCAAGGGCATGTACCTTAGTTGCAGACACATCCCTGGTGGGGGGTGTGCAGGAGGCAGCTGATCGATGCTTCTCTCTCATTGATGTTTCTGACTCTCTATCCCGCTCCCTTCCTCTCTGTAAAAAATCAATAAAATATATATTTTTAAAAATCAATGGAGAAAATATCCTCAGGTGAAAATTAACAAGAAAGAAAGAAAGGAAGGAGGAAGGAAGGGAGGGAGGGAGGGAGGGAGGAGGGAGGGAGGGAGGGAAGGAGAAAGAAAGAAGAAGAAGAAGAAGAAGAAGAAAGAGAAGAAGAGAAAGGAAGAAAGAAAGGAGAAAGGAAGCCAGAAAGCCACAGCCAGCGGGGCATTGTGTAGAGTTTAAGAATTCAGGCTTTAGAGTAAACAAGCCTGTGGCCCAGGCATCATCCATCACAACCAGCCTTGTAACTCGGGACCAGTGACCAAACCACTGAGATTGAACGTCCTTTCCTGGGAGACAGGACTAATAGCATCTTCTCGCTGGGCGGCGGTGAAGATGAGGCGAAATGCTACCTTGTTTGTTAAGCGAGGGCATGGCGCCAGGTCCCGAGCAATCCTCACTCATCACGGGCAGCAGCCGTCGTCCCAGGACTAATAACGCAGAAACTATAAAAGTGAAGAGGCCTTACAACGTGACATCGTTGATCAGCTTGGTGGCTCATAAACGTCAAAGACACACACATGTGCTGAGTTTAGTTCGCCCTTTTACAAACACTCAGCCCAAAAAGATCCCTATTTTTTAACTTTTCTTTCATCCACACCGAGATGGATTTTCACTCTACTCGTGTTCTTTTGGGAAAGGGCCTAACAGCTTATGTCTCGATCTGTAAGGATCTCTGAAACGCTGCTTCGGGTCTGAAAGCCTTCTCTTCTCTTCTCCACTCTGCAAGGTTAGCATCATACTTAAGGAATCTGGAGATTTCCGACTACATTTTAGAGGTGTGATTTGCCCACATGAGGCCTATATTTTTTTTTTAATATATTTTATTGATTTTTCACAGAGAGGAAGGGAGAGAGATAGAAAGTTAGAAACATCGATGAGAGAGAAACATCGATCAGCTGCCTCCTGCACATCTCCCACTGGGGATGTGCTCGCAACCCAGGTACATGCCCTTGACCGGAATCGAACCCGGGACCTTTCAGTCCGCAGGCCGACGCTCTATCCACTGAGCCAAACCGGTTTCGGCAAGGCCTATATATTAAGAGAGGAGGGGGTGGGTATAGAGGAGGAGCTTCTACATTAATGGCAATTCACCGTTTTGGAAAATGTGTCCTTTACTGCACTGCAAAGCTGAAAACACCGCTCACAAAATACCTGGTTAATGTGGGAGCAACTCAGATGCAAACGTCTGTTGTCGAGAGGCAACAAAAACACGTCAAGGAAGTGTGAGCATGGCCATGCTTCGGCCAGGCCTCAGGCACATGTCCAAGGACAGTGCGGCAGTCAGGTTACAGGTATAGCTGCTGTCCTCCGGGTCATTCAGGGCCTGAGAGACTGGGAATGGCGACGCACAGGAGAGGTGATACGCCCACTCTTTTACTGGGGTTCCACGTCCTTACTCTGCAGAGGGAGGGGTCTGTGCATGGGCTCGCCCGCCTGTTTGGCATCCCCACCACCCACATACCCCCCCTCTCATCCCACCAGGTACCCTCCCAGCCTCAGGGATTATTCTTAAAAGACACAGACACAATATAAACTTCTGAAAGGAACACACACACACACACAGCTCTTTGAACTCACAGACAGCACCTTCACACACATGCAGAATTTTCTTAGGTGCTTTGTCGTTTGATACAAATAACACCCCCGTGTGGAGCATTCCCCCATGTTCTTCCTCACAGGTGAGGAGGCCAACGAGCTCAGTGCCGGCCAGGATTGCATAATCAGTCGGTTGTGAAGCCCCAGTTCTTGACTAGAAGTGACATATCTTTTCCCTGATGCCCCGCTGCTCCTTCTAACATAATAATAACAGCAAATGTCTATGAAGCACTTTCATTAAGTCATCTGATCCTTAGGACAATCCGGTTGTACAGAGGAGGCCACGGGGGCACAGAGGAACACGTTTTATTCTACAAAACAACAGGTGACTCTCCAGAGAGGTCGTGACGGTCAGAAGGGGCCACTGCTCTCCGAGGCCCCACTTGCAGTCCTTTCTCTTTCACAAGGTCAAGGTCCTTTCCCACATCGTTTGTGTCCTTTCAGTGCCGGAAGGCCCTGGCAGCACACACCCCTTAGGCGTCTACTCTGTGGGCTGCGCTGAGGCGCGGCTCCAGCCAAGGAAGGGTGAGCCCTCCGTTTAGGGCCCCACTTTGTTGGTGAGCGAGGTGATGATGGGACGCTTCACGCTTCCCAAAGTGATGGATGAGCCCATTCCCCCGCCCCCCCCCCCCACCGCCCCCAGGACTTCTGGGAGGTGGAGTCCACATCTGCTTCCTGCCACGTCCAGAGCATCCTCGTGTTCATGTCCCACATCCTCCAGGCCCCCAGGACACCTCCAGTTCCAGTGTGTCAGCCGCACGCCCTGTGCTCACCTCTGCTTTACCCCGGAGACTTCCTCCCCACGCCCTCGGGCCTAAACCAGGGTCCCGACTTGCTCCGTCTCTCTTTCTGAGGAGCCCCTTCGACTCCTTAGTGAGTTCATTGGTCTTTAAGACTCCCTCCAGATCTCCGGCTTTTCCACCTCCAGGGAGGCACTGACCCCTTCGGGGAAGGTCAGGGAGGAACCCGTTTCTGCCGGGCGATGCACCTTCCTCGAGGGCTGGGTGGCAGCCACTGTCCTTCGTGCTCAGGGGGGATCCGCACCGATGCCCGTGCCATTGGCTCTCCAAGGCCGCTTCAGGGCTTCATAGCCACGCCTCCTCCTGTTAAATGCTCCAATCCCCCGCTCCCCCGGGCCGTGCAGTCACCCACTTATTTAGGAGACCGATGAGCAGACACCCTGCAAGGAGCTAGAAAGACAGCAATGAATAAGACAGCCCTGGCCATCGTCCTCTGGGGAGACTGAGCAGCAGACGATGGAAGCACAGCATATTGTAGGAGTCGGAGTATGAGCTGCCCAGACTGGGGAGCGGCCAGCAGCCACTGGGGCATCAGGGTAAAACTTCCAAGAGAGAGAATGAGAAGTAGAGAGGGAAGGACCAGGAAGAATAATCAAAGGTGCTTGAGGG